>NW_025813481.1:5473834-5495997 GCF_021976095.1 Xenia sp. Carnegie-2017
GGTCATGGGTCGAGTCATTGATCCAGAGTCATTAGTCGGGGTCATGGGTCCGGTGTCATTGGTCAGTGTCATGGGTCAGGATCATGGGTCTGGGGTCATTAGTCCTGTGTCATGGATCCGGGGTCATTACTCTGGGGTCATTGGTCGGAGTCATGGGTCTGGGGTCATTGGTCCGGTGTCATGGGTCTGGTCTCATAGGTCATGGGTCCCAGGTCATGAGTCTGGGGTCTGTGGTCATGGGTCGGGGTCATGAGTCAGGGTCTGGCTTTCTAGGGTCGGGCACTTTTCACATAGCCATCTTACTGCAGTGTAATATGGCATGTCTCAGTAGGAAGTTGGGACAAAATTGGCGTAAGCTACTCTTGCTAGTTGGTATTCGGCATGCGAACTTTCTGCACAAAGTTTATTTTGTTTAATATTATTATTTTTTCTTACGTATCTCTGTGGGCCAGATTGAGAGGCCAAACAGGCAGCATCTGGCATGCAGGCCGCAGTTTGGAGACCCCTGGCATAGAAGAAAGTGATCCGTTTTCAAACAAAACTGTGAATTTGTTAATTTCTGGAAAGTATTGGTGGTTTTTATATGCGCCATGGTGATGGACTCCTTACAAAATAGTATCATTGGATTCCCTTTGCTAGGTGAGTCTTATAAAAATAAGGGTGAGTCTTCTAAAAGGAAGCGTGAGTCTTCTAAAAGTAAGAGTGAGTCATCTAAAAGTAAGGGTGTGCCATCTAAAAATAAGGGTGAGTCTTCTAAAATAAGGGTGAGTCTTCTAAAGGAAGCGTGAGTAATCTAAAAGTAAGGGTGAGTGTTCTAAAAGTAAGGGTGTGTCTTTTAAAAGTAAGGTGAGTCATCTAAAAGTAGGGTTTGTCATCTAAAAGTAAGGGGGTGTTTTTAATAGTAAGGGTGTCTCTTCTAAAAGTAAGGGTGAGTAATCTAAAAGTAAGGGTGTGTCTTCTAAAATTAAGGGTGAGTCATCTAAAAGTAAGGGTGAGTCATCTAAAAGTGAGGGTGTGTCATCTAAAAGTAAGGGTGAGTCATCTAAAAGTGAGGGTGTATCTTCTAAAAGTAAGGGTGTGTCTTCTAAAAGTAAGGTTTAGTCATCTAACAGTAAGGGTGAGTGATGTAAGAGTAAAGGTGTGTTTTCTAAAATTAATGGTGAGTCATCTAAAGGTAAGGGTGAGTTATTTAAAAGCAAGGGTGGGTCTTCTAAAACTAAAGGTGTGTCAATTAATAACGGTGTGTCTTCTAAAAGTAAGGTGAGTCATCTAAAAGTAAGGGCATGTCATCTAAAAGTAAGGGTGAGTCATCTAAAAGTGAGGTGTGTCTTCTAAAAGTAGGGTGTGTCTTCTAAAAGTAAGGTTTAGTCATCTAACAGTAGGGTGAGTGATGTAAGAGTAAAGGTGTGTTTCTAAAATTAATGGTGAGTCATCTAAAGGTAAGGGTGAGTTATTTAAAAGCAAGGTGGTCTTCTAAAAAAGGTGTGTCAATTAATAACGGTGTGTCTTCTAAAAGTAGGGTGAGTCATCTAAAAGTAAGGGCATGTCATCTAAAAGTAAGGGTGAGTCATCTAAAAGTAAGGGTGTGTCATCTAAAAGGAAGGGTGAGTCATCTAAAAGTGAGGGTGAGTCTTCTAAAAGTAAGGGTGAGTCATCTAAAAGTAAGGGTGAGTCATCTAAAAGTAAGGGTGAGTCATCTAAAAGTAAGGGTGAGTCATATAAAAGTAAGGGTGAGTCATCTAAAAGTGAGGGCGTGTCATCTAAAAGTAAGGGTGAGTCATCTAAAAGTAAGGGTGAGTCATCTAAAAGTAAGGGTGAGTCATATAAAAGTAAGGGTGAGTCTTCTAAAACTAAAGGTGAGTGTTGTAAAAGTAAGGGTGAGTGTTGTAAAAGGAAGCGTGAGTGGTGTAAAAGTAAGGGGGAGTGCTTTACAACTTAAGGTGAGTAGATGTAGATGAGTAAATGTATAGTTAAATACATACCCAAACAATAATATACATAGTGCCACACCGCTGACCTGATGTAACTGTACCACCATCTTCCCCATTAAACTTTAATGTCAAAACTCTGTCTGTTCTTCTTTTGTAATTTGTTGAACTTTAGGATGGCTGTGATTCAAATTACATTTAAAATTCTTGTGATTCAAAGATGATTGAATATAAATTTTTAATGGCTTGACATTCCTCATCCTCATCTAATTGATTTATAAACAACAATCAATATTATTATGTTAACCATGAAAAGATAAAGCAATAGATAGTAATTAAAAAATTTTTTAAAAAATGAAAATGAAGTTTTGTATTGTTGTTGCTTTTTTGGATTGTTCATTCTGAAACAACAACCCACCAATTTTACCATAAACATGTTTCGACTTGTTTAAGTCATCATCTTTTAGTATGCGAATGAAGTAAATTGTTTACAATGTCAATCAAATTTATAATATAGGAGGATACATTGTATATGATACATATTAGTTAATAAAAGTATACTAAAATTTACACATTTCATTCTTAATTTTCATAATGAAGATGAATGACTTTAATGTAAGTAAAACAGCAATGTTTATGGGAAAAAATTTTTTGTTTATTTTAAATCCTTCTTAAGCAGTTTCTCAGAGAATCATAAACATAAACTTCTGAGATAAAACATACATTGAGATAAAACATTGTTGTCTTTACAACAAAAACCAATCACCTTTTGGTATAAATATAACAAAATAACACCACACATCTGCTTTTTTCTGTCAGCTGGATGGAACAAACAAAGAATTGTTCTGTTTAACAACAACCTTGAGTGTCCTCTCTTGACGTAGCCGTTCGGAGTTCTCATATCGACGACGCGACGACGAATTCAGCATAAAAATAGCTCTTGTCATTCTTTTTCATACTTAAAAAAAGCATTATTCCGCGATCAGCAATGTGCCCTCACACTTGGCGACTTATAAAATGTAACGAATTTTCCTTACTATCTATCGTCGACGTAATTTGCGGTCAAACGAACATTGACAAAGATCTCATTTTACTTTGGGATATCAATTTGATTCTCTGTCGTGTGATAAAACGACAAAAAATGTTAAAAACTTCAATAGATCACACAAAGGTGATCACATTCATTTGCCCGCCATTCCGTTGTATAAAACAGAGTTGCAGGCTCATCATGCTTTCAAAATGTTTTCCTCCCCTCCTGATTTCAATCAACGAGTAGCATTTCAATATTGTGCTTCTTTCTTATAAAAAATCTGGCAAGTAGGTAGGGTTTCCACACTCTTTGTTGGTAAGAAAGATTCCCATTGGAAACATTTTAAGAGAAATGTAAAAAATTGTATATATCTCATAAAGTTCAACAAATGAAATGAATAAATTAAATGTGAAGTCATTCCCAATTATGAAATATGTTCATTGAAACTTTCAATTTCAAAAGTGATCATGTACTATTCAGCTATTTAAACTCTTTGAGCAAGAAATCTTTTTGAAACATAAAGGAACATTTTACACCTTTTCTGTCAGGTGGAAACAAAGCAAACAACTGAAAAAGAAATAATGTGAAACATGGCGTTACCTTTTGTCCTCTCGTCGTAGTCATTTTAAATCATGAAGTTCACTTCTGCTTATATATCTGCTGCACACTTATTTATCCGTCCTCACACTTCACGACAGAAGTAATATTGCGAATTTTTCATAACATCAACGCAATTCAGCATCAAATTAAACCCACCGAGCCATTATTAAATGTTCTCACACAACAAGATGGCCGTCATCTATTCAGATGACTTCCACATCATTCCCTTCCCCCCGACTTACCAAGTTCGTTAATGCTTCAAACCCCTTCCTTGCTTGCCGCTTTCACTGTACTGCCTTCGCCGTCCCCCCTAACTTACTGCTTTCCCTGTACTTTCTTCGGCCCCCCCTGACTTACTTAATACTGCAGATTATATTACAGGTCACGATATTCATCAAATTATACAAATTATTCAGTAAATCATTTAAATTATTCATATTACTCAATTCTTATTCCGGTGTTTATCTACAGTCTATCAATTCATTATGATCATTACAGGAGTATAATAATTACTTTAAACTATTGACAAAAAGACAATTTACAATATTATTTTATTGCATTTATCTATCAAAATTGTGTGGGGCAATTTTGACAGACAAAGCATTTAACTTAAACTTCATCTAAATAAAGTAGGAAGGAAGGGGAACTTCCAACTTTATTTAGATTGACAATTATACTTATAGTGGAGCCAAACTATATCTATTACCACGAGCAATATTCACTGAACATCATTCTGGGCTGGTTTTCCTTGAACAATTTACCATTAACAGCATTATTATCATCGTTTCACTTCAATTTCACTTGTATCGGCATCTGAAAATAGAATGTGTTTCCAATAGATTTTAAACACAAAACATATATTAAACATATTTCATTTTGATGAAGTAAAAAAATTAAGATTTTAGTGTTTAAATTGGGTTGTAACATATACAACACGCAAAAAAATACCGTTACCATTATTCAAATTGCTCATCGTCGGTTCTCAAATAATGGCAAAAAAGAATGTTACTAAAAGAATGTATAATCTTTGAAGATGAATCATCTCAAAAGCAATATCTGCAAATTACAACCATTTACAACACAACGCTTCAATAATTGACACAACAAAGTCAACTCATGGTTTGAAGAGTTTCGCAGAAGCCGCATTGTCATCAAAACAAGCATCGTAAGGCAAAAGTGCGACGAAATTTTAGATGGAAAATATAACGAAGTAGCAAAATCGCATATTGATACATATGTCAATAACAAAACATACCATGTTTGTTGTCCATTATCTGCTGACACAACGTGCAATTTTTTCCCAATTACTCCATTTGCAGCCAGAGTCCATTGATTTTACTTCTTTCTAACACACTTCTTTTGCATTTGTAGCGCACCAATGTTCATTACATTGAACTCCACTGCTTACAATCTTTGACGATGAGTCATCTCAAAAGCAATATCTGCATTCGCAACAACGCTTCAATAACCTGTGCGAGGGAAACTGAAACAGAAGTTCAATTCTTGGTTTAAAATCGCATAAAACACTTCGGAAGAAATTCTTCTTTTCTCAAAAAACAGGCATCAAAAACATAACCAAGAAGCAAAAACGTCAATCATGGCAGCGACTGTCGTACTTAAAAAACATCTGAAGAGACAATAACAAAACATACCAATTCTGTTTTCATCTATAGTCCATAATCTCTAAAATTAGCCCAGTTTCTTCCCCAATAACATCAACATTTCATTGAAATAGTAATTTAGTCCAACTGCTGAGATGTTCACAGATATTTTTCTTTAACTCCATTGACTAAAATACAGATGAAACGAATTCACTGTATTTTAGTCCATTTGCTTCTTGTCATCAACGCGGGGTAAATTACTCCAGATTATCGTACTTTTGGTGAAAATCACCAAAAATTCAACAAACATTACAGTCATAAAACACATATTTTCGGACTAATTTATAAAAATTCCTGGGAATTTTCAAAAGTTAGAAATGTCTTTAAAAACATGTTGAAATGAAATAATTCTTTCTTCAAACAGTACATAAGCTGCTAATAATTTCTACACGAAAAAAATATCACTGAAATAAATTCTCTGGAAATTTTCCATAATATTACAACAAACTAAGAAATCTTTGTACGCTTTTGTCAGAGTAATTTACCCCTCATTGTCATTTAGCTCCACTATTGATTTGCATCACAGCTTTAGTTGCTTTCATATCTGAAATGATTAAGCACAGAAAAAGAAATATCATCTCAAGTATATTATTCATGAATGTAAATAAACTCATATAAACAATTACAACAACAATTTCAACAACCAACCAGTTTTTGACGTTACAACTCCTTTTATTTATTGCAGCATGTTCTTCTTTCTTTTATGGGAGTCCACACACAAACGAAATCCATCACCTTCTTCATTTTGCATGAGCTTAAACAAAAAGTGCTCAAAGAGACAAAATACAATTAGGAACAAATCAAAACAGTCATATAATTGAAATACAGAAATAACAACTTCCCTTTTATTCTTCTTTATCTTCTCGGCCTGCACGATAAGGAGCCTATTCCGTAACCTAACTAAGATCGGGATCGAGAGAGAGGTATATCCATAGTCCGGCGTGTGACAGTACCACCTCCCCCGCTCGTCGTGGCCCCGCATGCGCCTTATGTTTTTTATGATATACTTTCGAAACATGTGTTAAAAAATGAAACATTTTGGAATTATATGGTCAGAAGTGAAACATTGTCGAAATATGTAATCAAAAAAATTTTAACATTAAATTTTTTTAACATTGTTGAGAATTTTTTCTTTGTCAATGAAGAATTTCCTACCTAACCTTGAGTATTACAATTTGTTACTTACTCACAAGCAAAACAAAATAATACATACAATGGCAAAATCAGAAATTGAAATTGTTAACTAAGCACTCCCACAAATGCTTAGTTGCAATTTGACAACTCCCTTCTGTTAAAGAAGTTGACATGCACTTTCATCATTGTTCAGAAAAATCACAATTGTTAATAAATCTTTTTGTCATTTTGGTACAAGTAGTAACAAGTTGTAATGCTCCTTACTTGGTTGGTACCAATACTCCTTCATGCATGCACAATCATTCTTTTTTTTAGTTTTCACATAATGAAAATTCAGGGAAGTCATTGGGTAGCTGGGTCAATGTGCGGTGACGCCACCCAGCCAGCAGAGCTGAAAAAAAAACAACATACAATTAACGATAATTAATACAGAACTGCAAACAAGCAAACTTACCTCAGCAACGCAAGTTTCTTCCATTGTTGCTGAGATGGAAGTGGGCTTAATGGATTTGTTGACGCCTTTGCAAAGATACATGTCCCCGTATTGACCTTCAAGGCTAAGGTGGTTCCTCGTCCAAACCTTATCCAAACATTTGTAAACTCACCAGCTTAAACCTTACAATGACACCAACTACACACAATAACATAGACCCTTTTATTTTGCTCCCTCAGACAAACAAAGGAACTTTTCTTAACTTAACTGCTTGACTTAATTATCTAAGAATGTATCTTTATCAGAAAATTTCATTGCGGGAGCCTAATGGGGCGCTCTAGTCCGACATGACCACGTTACGTTAAAGCGAGCTCCGAAGAACACGCAACCCGTCCTTTGTCAGGGACCTTCTCTCAACGCACCTAGCTAAAGGGAGGGAAAAGGAGCAGGCCTTGTACCACACGATGATCATCTAAAGCAAAAAAAAGGAATGAGAAAAAAAACATTTTAATAATTACTCCCACGGTCGATAATCCTTGAACAAATACTTAAGCTTTTTCATCAGCTTGTCACCTAAAACAATCATCAAAATAACAGGAATTAAAAAGCGAAATAGTTAGTATTAAATGATACGCTTTATTATTAACAATCAATTAATGACCACCAACAACAGTAACTGTTTCAAAGTGTGTGTATTTTTATTACAAGACAACATATTCTTAAAAGCCTTCGTTTTGCTCTTTATAGTTCAAAAACAGAAAAAATTAACATTTCATACATACAATGCGACATGTACACACGACGAACGACACTTTTCGCTTTATTACAAAACACATGGCAAAACGGCAAATCATTCATATTCATTAAATTCATCATATAAAATTCAAAATTTTCAATCCTTGCCACGCCCCAACAACGGCTTTCCTCAATTGTCAAGTTGACTTTTTTGTAAAGGAATGATGTGTGGTTAAAAAGAATGTGTGCCGAAAACACTAGTTTTAATTAAAGTCATGAAAGCAGCGTTTGATGATGAAATCTTTGTGACTATCTATAAACATCTTTACACTTTTCACAAGATCACATTCAGTTTCAGTTTCAAAATACAAATTTCTTTCGTAAATATAAAGCATTGTGTAAGTTGCGCTATTTATAACGGTTTGGCTTTCTGCTAATAAATAAGTAATAATGAGCAAACTACTTACAACATGTGGCTTTGCACTTCGTAAACATTATTCTTCGTGTATGGCGGTGTCAAAACTAAAACGAGAATTTCTTCTTTTAATGTATATTGCTCTATAAATGTATTTTTTGAGGATGGAGCAAAAGGCCGCTGAGTATCTGTGCATTGTTGCATATTTCAAATGGTTTTGAATAAATGTCGGAAATATCGAAGAAAATCTTCCACCAATAATTAAATATAATAGATTTTTACGAGATTATTTTCATCACAATACCTTTTTAAAAGTATTCCTGACGCTGGCAAACGTGAAAATCAAGTTGTTGTTGATTATATCCGCTAAATACGATTGAAGAAAAACATAAGCCAAGAATTATCTAAAGATTATATAACATAAACTTACCACATCGCTTTCAACTTTAAAGATAATGGCTTCTTCACCAAACTTCAACGAACGAAGTGTAACAGTTCCTAAATACATAAAGAGTTATTTTGCAAAGGAAGCAAAACGAGAAATGAGACAAACAATCAAACAATCATAATTGTCTCAAGAAAACCACCAATACTTTGCATAAATTATCAAATTCACAGTATACTTTGAAATCACAGTCCAAACTTACTTTATTTTACAAACATACAATGCGAATTGTACAGACGACGACGACACTTATCACTTTATTATAAAACACGTCATATAGAGAAAAGAAATAGCCACCGTAAGGTTGCTGCAAAAGTGCAACGTCCAATTTAAATTCATCATATAAAATTGAAAATTTTCAATCCGTACCACGCCCCAACAACGGCTTTCCTTTAATCTTGCAAGTTGACTTTTTGTAAAGCATTGATATGTGTTTAGTCTCTTTTACCGAGAATTTTCTTGTAGATGGACAACATTTCGAATTAGACAGAATATTTCACAATAAAAAAACCGTGTGTGAAAGACGAAACTTGTAAAATTGTAGTTGTTCATTTCTTTTTATGCAAGAGAAACCGCATGTTATTGGCAGCCTTACAGATCTTCTTTCTCAATCAGTGTAAACCATATATTTTCTTTTACTGCTCAACAATCTTTTAAAGAAAAGAATGTGTTTGAAACCAGTTTCAGATTATATTTTAAGCCATGAAAGCCGCATTCAATGATGAAATCTATAAACATCTTTACACTTTTCTAAAGATCACATTCAGTTTCAGTTAAAAATTTATATTTTTCTCGTTATTATAAAGCATCATTTAAGTTGCGTTATTCATAACAGCTTAGCTTTCCGCTAATAAATGGGTAGTAATGAACAAAGTACTTACAACATGTGGCTTTGAGCTTCGTAAACATTCTTCGTTTGTGGCTGTGACAAAACTACAACGAGAATTTCTTCTTTTAATGCACATATTATTACTCTATAAATCTATTTATCGACGCTTAAATAATCGCGATTATTCTTACTACCTTGAAGCAATTGAATGAACATTGATGCGAAACGCGCAAGGCGCCTCAGAGTATTTCTCCTTGTCACATATTTCAAATGGTTTCTTTCAAATATTTCAAATAAACGGAACTTTCAATGAACTGAAACAGCACCTGGTAGAAATGTCGAAGAAAATCTCCCACCAATAATTAAATACAATACATTTTTACGAGATGATTTTCATCACAATACCTTTTTTAAAAGTATTCCTGACTCTGGCAAACGTGAAAATCGAGTTGTTGTTGATTATATCTGTCTGCTAAATACGATTGATTAAAAACATCGAGCCAAGAATTATCTAAAGATATAGAAACATGACATAAACTTACCATATCGCTTTTAACTTCATCGATAATGGCTTCTTCACTAAACTTCAACGAACGAATTGTAACATTGCCTATAAATATAGAGTTATGTTTGCAAAACAAGCAAAACGAGAAATGTCCGACGTCAATATATATCACATTCCAAATTTACTTTCACGTTTTTCAGCGAAAGCTCTTTCTTGTCTTCATCTCATCAGGCAAACAATAATAATAATTTTGACAGCAAGGCGCATAAGAAAACCACCAATACTTTCCATAAATTAACAAATTCACCGTTTGAAAACGGTCCCTTTCTTCTCTGCCAATTGCTTGTTAGAAGTTCATCAAACTAAATATAAAAAATGTTATGTTCAAAGTAAGCAAAATGAGACATGTGGAAAGCCATTATCTCACAGTCCAAGTAACTGTACACGTTTGGCTGCAAAAGCTGCTAGTCATTCTTTCCTGTCGTACATACATAAACAAACAAACATAAAAAAGTTTTCTCAACGCTTTCCATAAAATTAAAGATTCGTGGTTTTTACATGGACGACAACATGCTGCCAATCCGAGACTATTTTTCTTCAATGAAAATGTAAATTAAACAATCGATTTCTGTCATGTTTTGCGTCTCACATGATCATATGAAAAAGCATCAAACCTTCTTCTCGCCTGAATAAAATTGCGGTGAGTTTGCTTTCTTCTTTAGTTTAATTATCACACAACGCTTACGACGACCGCCCACTTGCACAGGCACCGTTAACCAAGCCAAGCATTGCATATCCAATATAAATGATTGTCATCAGCTGTCAAACTTGTCATTTTCGTGGGTGTAACTTAGGCCTGTTTCAAACGTCGAATTTTGCATGTGTTGAACGAATACAATAAGCAATTTTATTAGACCAAAATGTAAAATTTGATCGTGGATTTCAAACGTCAAATTTTGCTGGCGTTCAATGCAATTATTACCCTTCGCTTCATCTCGTTCCAGACTTTAGAGAGTTTACGAAACTTCACATTTTGACGACGACGCCGGGAGTTAATGCTAGTGCGCATGCTTCTTAACATTTTGGCTGCTTCCTTTGGCGACGACGCCGTGAAATCGTCTTCTTTGGACGCGTCCTGCATGTTCAAGATGGCGGATGAACATCAAAACACAAAAAGGTAGGAATCGAAGAGTTTTAAGTGTTTAAAGCCTTTTTTAGCAATAAGTTATTGTTATGTTCAGTTTGTACTGAGATAAGGGTAAATTATTTAACACACAGAGTACTAAATCGATTGTTTTTTTCAAATATTACAACTCAACTAATATTTTATTATATTTTTATATACGCGAAATATTATATATTTATAATTAGTTTATTTGTTTGGTTTTCTTTGCATTCTTAATTATTTTTGTAATTTTAGCAAAAAAGCAATGACTTGGACAAATGAACATAATGAAATTCTAGTTCGTGAAATGTATTTATTCCAACCATGGAACTTCAAAAAAGGATCACAGCAACGAGGTAATGCATGGGAAATGATCAGTGATTCCTTAAATGATATGGATAGCCCAAAGTTTAACGTGACGCAAAAGTCTGTTCGAGACCACTACACTTTACTTCAAAAACAACAAAAGAAAAGATTAAGAGAGGAGGAAAAAGCTTCTGGGATCTCTCCAGAGCCATCTGCAGTAGAAACTTCCATTGAGGAAATTATTCAAATGTTCAGAAATAGAGATGAAGAAGAGAAAATTTTGGAAGAGAAACAAAAACAAAACTCTGTTGCAGAAGTAGAAAAGGCTGTGGAAATGAGACAACAGTCAATGGAAACATTAGCTGAAACTTACAAAAGAAAATCTCAAAGTAAAGATGGTGAAAAACCTAAAAGAAGAATGTCATCCAATGGAAGTGAAATCATTGCCTATTTACAACAAAAGTCAAAAGTTGATGCAGAACTTAAAAGAGAAGAATTGATGTTGAAAAAAGCTGAAGCTGATGAAAGAAAACAACAACAAAACAACATCATTTCTCAACAGGAAGCTCTCACTAAAGCTTTAACTGACAGCATTGCTGCTCAGCAAAAGCAGCAAGAGCAACTAATGCATCAACTGCAACTTCAAAACACTGCTTTACTAACATTGATGCAGAATATTGTTAAAAAAGACTGAAATGTTTTATTAAAACAGTGCATATATTTTTGCTTGAGAGTAGACCAAACTTTTTTCACAAATACAATTTACTGTTATTGATATTATAGATGAAACATTCATAAAGTTATCCATAACAAGAGTATATTAGAGTGATGTTAAAAAATGTTCCTGATGACTTAACTCTGTACATTAAACAATTAGTCAACTTGATAAAATTGAATATTTTTGAACTTTTTACACAAAATATTTATGTATAGATGGAGGTTGAAGTTCAAAAAACTGTGAGGTTGTAGACCCATAAAAACAGCATCTTGCATTATGAAGTAAAGTACAACAAGTGTACATTTTCCCTACTGCACTAAGTTGTATTTTTAGGTTCTTTTTGAAGTCAAGAAATTTAAAATAATTAACTATGTCCCCAAAAATCCATTCGACAGACACTCTTACACTGCTCATTGCTTTGTTCCATTGTTGCTGTTGAGGAGTTATTCTTGCTCCTTTAAATGGGCATTGTAGTTGAGGTCGATGAGGATAAGCAGGGTCACCATAAATGCAAACAGGAGTTTCGTTGTTCAAATGATCCAGCTGCTGAAGCTTGTTATATAAACTGGATTGGGCAAGCATTGCGCTGTCATCTACCCTCCACAGGACCAAAGAGATTAGCCACAAGACCATTTGGAACAGCAACTGACTGAAATTTTATGGCATGAACTCTTTTATGGCCATTATAAAGAACTCTTTGATTTTGACCAGGTTTAGAAATTGGACGTACTGTCCCATCGACAAAACCAAAACAATTTTCTAAGGCACCACTCTTCTGAAACACTGCATTACAAAATTCTTGAATGTTGCCTGAAGATAACCATGGTTGATCAAATGTTAACAGCAAACGGTTCCACTCCATGTATAAAAAGTTTATGACAGCATTACTGATCATACAGAGTTGAGGGACTGGTCTACCAAATCTTGGCAACATATCCAGGTATCGACAAGGGTAGGCAAAACGTTTCAAAAATATGCAAAATGCCTCAACTCTATCAACCTTAAGGCCGTTATAACACGTAATAAATTGTGGTAGCCTCAAAGCATCCACAAGAGTATAAATGTGTGATTTCATAAACCGAAATTCTGCTTTACACTCGTCGTCGCTTAATTTATCTAAATCAAATTCTTCGTATTTCCAATAAGGCAAATCCGGACTTTTAGCAGTATATAAGTTGAAAAGCAAAATAAATTCTTCGTCGTCGATTGATTGATCCGAATAAGACATAAAAAGACGCTCTCGAATTGCTCTCCACTTCGGCATTCTTTGTTTTTGAATGTTTTTGAAAGCAATGTTTTCTGATTTATATTCCCGCCAATTATTCTTCCGCGGAGGCGACGTTGTAAATTTGCGTAAACTAAAAATACGCTTGCGCCGGCGTTGTGAAACACAAGACGTCGCCGTCGCGAAAAACAGTGGAACGTAAACTCCCTTTTGTTGTGAGTGAAACGCGAGCCAAATTGTATTCGACACATGCAGAAATTGTATTCCTTCGTTTAATATGTAATTGTGTGGGTATAATTCTCGGTGAATAAAAATTACATTACTGCATGTAGGTCAAGAAATTAAGACTCGAAATAATAAAACAAAAGTAAACCAATCTCAAAAAATTCCATAGTAAATTTTCAGTTATTTGTGATAATTTTCTATTGTTCAACCGAAAACAGAAAACGTATATTATTACTCACTTTAAAAGATTTTTTTGAAGACATTTACCATTATGTGTAATGCCCAATAACAAAATAGTACATGGTTCTCCACATTTTTGTAGTTAAAGTTCATTTTATATTTCTACAGAGATTCGGCTATTATTCATTATCAATCAATTTCAACAATCAATATCACAAGAGAGCACTTTATCTCACATCAACTGATTTCCGTCATTCAGTCATTACTTTAATATTTCTGCCTGGTGAAAGGCATAAATTGATGGGGGTACAATGCCATCTATCTAGTATACTTCGCAAGTCAACAACACGAAATTTCAAAATTTTCCGATTTGAATCGAAAATCGGGTTAAAAATTAGGTTAAACTTTTAAAACAATTATGAAAAAGTAAAATTCCTGGGAAAACACAACAGACAAATCAACTAATTGTCTTCACAAAAAATAATGGCCTTTTGCTATAAATACAACAAACAAAACACACTTACTTCTTTCGCAGACTTCCGACCTACTTAACTCCAAATATTCCAAATTTCTCTTAAGATCAGCATAATTTAAGCTCAAAACTAGCCCTAAATTGATAAGGATATGCTTTTCAATTTGATCTTCTGTCATGTAATAAAATGACATAAAGTGTTAAAACTTTTATAGATCACAAACAACATGATGGGCTGCCGCCATGTATTCATCAACACAGCTTCAATCTCGTCGTATAACATACTTTGTTAACCCCCCCTGAATCACCACTCCAGTTGATTTTATAGATCAGTCTGCATCAAATTTAAAATATCATTCAGTACCATAATCTATTCATATTACATTAGTTTTTATTTTGATATTTGTCCATTCTTTTGCAGCAAGTATCATTTGTCCAAACTAGATAGAATCTATTCATTTATTGTGATGATTAGATGATATTATAATATTATCTTAATTAAAACTATCTATACACATAACACAATTTACAATCTTAATAAATGGTTTATCTATATTTAAATTATGTAGAAAAACACAGACACAGTACATAGCAAACATAAGTACATAATATGAATATCAAAGAAGCAATACAATGTTACTTGTGTCGGAATAACCAAAACTAATTACATTCATTGCAATACTTTCAAAGAAATAATATAATTAATGATATGATTGATAATATAATTAATACAAATAATGAATCAATTAGCTGTCAAAATAATTGTTTCAACAGAAATTTAATAATTTCACAACAAGCAATTATAGACAATATCTAATATCCATATACTTTTGGCATGATATGAGTGAAGTTGAAGTTGATATGAAGTTGAAAGTGGATATATTATATACACAACTTCGAGGAAAGGAAAAGGGACTCCAATACCCCAGTCATATCATCACTTAAAGATTGTTTAGTGCAGAGTTGATCATCTTTGATTATCAGTTGACCACCCTTAGGTGGGCTCATATAACAATGGGGCCCATCATCATTATATGAACAAACAACTGACATCAAGAATGAATCAAAACTACACAAAAATAATCTTGGCCATGAATCACCATGACACATTCGTAATGAAAAACTAGTAAGAGTAATTGAAGCAAAGGACACAGGTGGCAAAGGGACTTTCACAACTCCATCCATGTTGGATCTACAAGAAAACATGAAATAATGATATGCAAAGTAACAATGCATCCACAATATAACAACATATAAAACATATATATCAAGAATAGGTCAGTTGAGTTTAAAAACTTATCATGCATCATCATATCATGCATCATAACAAGTTGTATAGTTGGATGTAATGAATCTTTTTATGCTTTAGTTATAGGTATGTTTTCACCTTCAAAATACTCGAAAACACTATTCAACGATATGATGTTGTTTCCTTTACAAACTTTATTGAATGTTTGTAGTTGTTTGTAGTAGGCTTTGATTTTCTTTTTCTTTCCTTCGTCAACTTTCTTCACATCTTGCGTTATAGATTCAAATAATGGTAGACAAGCGTCAATAATCTCATATCCGTCAACATTGATATTATCAAATCGAATATGTAGACTTCTACTCATTCTAAAAAATAAACAAATAATCACTAAATTTATAGTTAAAGAAAAATAAAAAATAAACTCTTACCTCATCTATTGGTTATGATTATGTAAATTTTCATTATGCAAATTTTTTTGCATACTATATCCATAATGCCATATTTTCATTATGCAAATTTTTTTTGCATACTATATCCATAATGCCATATTTTCATTATGCAAATTTTTTTTGCATACTATATCCATAATGCCATATTTTCATTATGCAAATTTTTTTTGCATACTATATCCATAATGCCATATTTTCATTATGCAAATTTTTTTTGCATACTATATCCATAATGCCATATTTTCATTATGCAAATTTTTTTTGCATACTATATCCATAATGAGATTTCGCCATTTTTTCAAAATATATCGAACAAGGTTGAAAATATCAATTTTAGTTTACTTTTTACTCAAACTAAACATACAAATACTTATATAGCGTAAAACAATGATGATCGTGCACAATTTCAAAAAATATCGATTCAAAAATACACGCTAAAAGCAAAAATATTCGACAAAGTTTCACTTCGAAGTATTCAAAACACCAGCAGTCACCAAGCACACTGAAGTAAAAAGAAAAGAAAGACTTTGAAACATACAAACTTGCCGTTTTTATACTGTCAAGTTTCTCTGGCAAAGCAAATACACCGTCGAAGGCACGCAGTTAAACGGCGAATTGCACAAAAACAACCGACGAAAAGACTTACAGTAAAACAATGCGTAACTATACATCAAACAAGACTTTTGCCATTGAATTTATCAACATTTGAAGTGCGTTTTAAAACAATAGATCAAAATTTCACTAACCTTCCTTTCACTTTCGAGTCTTGAGGGCATCTACCGTTGTGTAAAGTGATTGACGTTTATTAAGATCATTTGGTGGTCCGATCGATTTCATTGGTTGATTTCAATGAGCTCTACAAATGTTATAGGATAAATTTTGAGCTCTTACATCTCTGATTGGCTAAATTTCTACAATATGTTGAATATTAAAACTTATCCCAAATAAGTGAAAGGTAAATTAGGTAAGACACTTTTGATAAGGTTAATCAGGTCAATTTTTTGGGCTGATGTTTTTTCGTGAAAGGAATGTCATATGAAAGAATGTTATGTGCATTGCGGTGTTTGAAATTAAATGAAGATATGATCGGTGACTCAACAGGATTCGAACCCATGACCTCTGCGATGCCGGTACAGTAGTCTTTGTAAGTGTGTGAAAATGCAAAGACTATAGTCTTGGTGTAAAGTGTGTGAAAATGCAAAGAGTATAGTCTTTGGTCAAAAGTGTGTGAAAATGCAAAGTCTATAGTCTTTGGTGTAAAGTGTGTGAAAATGCAAAGTGTTAAAATTCGTACAAAACGTTCTCTGTGCTCAATGTTTGATCAAAATGCCCTGTAATTATCTTTCCTTTTTAATGCTCTACCTACGCTCAGTGCATGTTATCTGTGCTTTTGTTCACGTGCTTATATCGTGCAAAGGAAGCTTCAAAAAACAATACATCAGCGCTTCATAAAATCAATAAACAAACAAAACTTCCCCTGTTTCTCTTCATTCTTGAGTTCACCTTCTTCTTTCAACAACACTCTCCAGCAGCAATGAGTATCTATGCAAAAGTTCTGGAGAAAGGGAATACTCAACTGATTAGACTTTAATTTTGATTGAATAATCTATTATACATTAAACTGTTTGCATGTTTTTGCAAGTATTCATTTGTATATATTTATTTATTGCTTATTTGCTAATATAAATTTGTATCGCCATTGAAACTCTTCATTAAATTTTGTGAATTGAAAGGCATGCAAGCCTTTTTTGATACACCAATACAAGAGTCAAAATAACCCTTAAAAGTATTGATACAACGCCAAAAAACAGTGTTCATCTAACAACCCACCAAAAGTATTAATATAGCACCTTTTTAAAGGTGTTAAATTTAACACCTGAAAAGGTGTCCTTTTTGCCATTAGTATTTAACACCTTTTCCGATGTTGATTTGACACCCTAAAATTAACAGTGTAATCATTAAAATGAATATCTTTTTACTGTATTATATCTCTTGGTAATCTAAACGATTTAATATTCATATTTGACTTAGTTTGATCGTATGTTTTATTCACACTTAACAGTTGCATTTGTAAATAACTAGGCAAAATGTACCAAATAAACGAGACGAGGTTTTAGATAAAAGTGACGAAAACTAGAGCACAGTATAGGAATATATAGTAGGGCCACTTCGCTGTGCAACTGGCTGCTGTATATTAAGTCAGTTCACTGGTTGCCGTTTGCCATATCGTCAATCCTCTTGGTCACACAATGCCATTTACTGGCTGCCAATATGGTAATTACATGCGCAATAAGATATGCGTGGTACGAAAATATTCAATGGAGTGGCACTACTGTATGTTCTCTATACTGTGACAAGAGTGATATCACTATTTTGTAATGAATAGTGTACACTCTTGCTACGTCCTTGATCTGTCAAATATGTCAACAGACATCCTATTATTTCGAAATTACTTCAACTGAGTAGTTATGCTAAAAGTGGCGGAAAGGATACGTAAAAATGGTGTCTTTTGTTTTTTCTCTATCATATTTCATGTGTGTCCTTAAACATAATGTTCTTCGCTTTTCGATGCTTCTTCAGTACTTTTTTCCACTTCAAAAGTTCATTGTCACCTGTGTGTTTTGGGTTTTATCCTACAATCATCCCTTCACTATATCACAATTATTTGTCGGAATCTGTATCTGACGAAGGAGATCCAAGCAACGCAATATGCGCGCTAACATGAAGTGGATACTGAATATCTTCAGTGATATGCAAAGCATATAACTCTTCGTCAGGTCCCAATGTGGAATGAATTACACCAGAACTTTTGTAAAATGTTTGCTTGCCTTCATTATTGAATGCAACAACCTGTACTTTACACATTATATCTCGTTTCAGCTGCATACAAATGGCACTGGAACACGCTTGAGTGTACATGTTACGTTTGAAGACTAAAATTTGTTTCGAACTGTCATATGTGACAATTATATCAACACCATATGTGAAACCAGTCCAACGCCAGCAGTACTAGAATAAATAAAGCAAATTTCAAGGCCAATTCTATGAAATAAAGCGTGCATGATAACATTTCAAAACTACACAATATGTTGCGGTGTGTTAATGGGGATATGTACGTACATTTAGGCATCTCGGTAACAGCAGCAATGTGATTGAATTTAGACTGAGCGAAGAAATGTTTAAGTTTTAGATTCAGCATATTGTACTCTAGGGGGCTGTTTATATGGAGCCGGGCTGACCCTCTTAGAGAGTTAGCCCGGCAAGCGAGATGAATTTTAATGTGTTTATATGACGTTCATCTCGCTTGCCGAGACGTTTTTGCGGTCGAAATCAAGACTTGTTCATTTTTTATTTATTTAGCGAATATTTTCACAGGATAGTCACGTCAGATATTTGTAAAATATAAAAATCCGTTATCAATGTGAGTTCTGCTAAACAAAAAAATAAAATTTCTGACAAAATAATTAAATATACAAGTGTTATAAGAAAATTTAAAGAAATGTAGAACTCATTATAGCTCTCATATAATATAGGAGCTTCTACTATATTCCAGTGGAATTTTTGGAAGTTGCAGTTGATATTCACTGTTTATGCTTTCCACATTGTGATCACGTTTTACAAAATAGGTTGCAAAATTCAAACATACATTTCCATCCATATTTCTTCGTACAAATCTGCACGCCTTTATTTTATTGACAGACATAGGTTTCTTTATATTTACATCATCTTGAGTAGTATTAAATGCAATAATATTTATAGCACGATCATGAAAAGATGAAAGTTTCTCCTTTCTAGACTTATTGATATTCAAATACAAAATGACACAGTATGTTAAAAATGGGATTATCATCCTTTTGTAAATCGCTTTTGTTGCTGACAAGTTGAGAAAAGGTCTAATTCTTTTTAATAATTTCAACCTCCCACAGGCTTTTTTATACATTTTATCAAAATTTGAGTTTAAATTTGAAGAGTAATCGATATCAATGCCTAGATACTGATAACTTATTATGGATTGAATGATCTTGTTTTCATATGTAACATTCAAAGTTTTTGATGTGCTGGCAAGATTCTTTGCAGTACCAAAAAGCATCGATTTGGTTTTTCCCAGATTGATATTAAGTATTAATTCATTCTCAGTACACCATTTCAAGATGCGATTCATATCAGATGACAACCGAATTTCAATAGTGTAAGTGTCCATTCCAGCAACGTAGATTACAGTGTCATCAGTATACATGATGACTTTGGAGTGCAACAACCAATCTGGGAAATCGTTGAAAAAGATCATAAACACAAGGGGACCAAGATCAAGATAAAGCATCTTCTAATTATAATCAGACAGATTATCAATCAAATGCTCCATTGTCTTTGTATCGCAGCGAAATTTCTTTCTTTGAACCATTCTCGTCTCTTTTTGTTCGCTTTGTACATGCACGTACTCTGCCAGAATCCAGCTCAGCAAGCGGGCTAGCTCGGCAAGCGGGCTAGCTCGGCAGTTGAGTGTTTACATGAGAAAAATTTCATCCCGGCAGACGAGATCCAAGTGAGATCTCGCCATGCGGACCAGCCCGTGTCGCCATATAAACGCAAAGAGATTTTTATAATATCTATTACGTATAGGAGATTTCGTTTGACGGACTATCTCGGTTAGCGAGCCAGCTAGGCTTCCATATAAACAGGCCCTGGGAGTTGAACTATATAAGATCTTAAGTGCGTAAAGTAAATACGAATTTCTAAAAAGTTGGAATATTAGTAAAAAAAACATAGCAAATTTCCATTTTTCGTGGGCCACACACCTCATGCAACACAATTGGCTTTTGTATCTCTGTGAAAAACTATTTTCAGATAAAGTAACACTTAAAATACGATGTAAAGTCTCAAATCTTTGCGTACGCTTGAAGCCATGAATAACCAAAGAACTACATCACTGACTACGTGTCCAATAAGTAGAAACTAAAAAGATTTTCTTGCACTATCCAACAAACAACAAATATTGATGATGGTTAAAATACCTGCACATTGCTCCAATATCCTGCCACAACGAAATGCCAGAAAATCAAACATTTCTTCTGAGACATTTTCTCCAGGACCACAATCTATTCCTGGAAGGCTAACAACATCTGCTTCCATTGTTGTTTATAAACACTCGATAACCATTCTAAATAAAGATTTAATAAAATGATGACATCATCACTATTTATACAGTATTTTTTTGTACATTCCTCTTACGAGGAGGTCCTAGTCACCGAAAGTGCTTTTCACGTGAGCTCTTAAAAGTTATACAAAAAAACTATAATCTATGAAATAATAAATTACGCATAGCTACAGATAAATAATTATTAATATTCAAAATTTAAAAAAGACACTTGATTTTTTACAATTTGCTCAGACGAATGTACTTCAGTCAAAAACTTGGGGAATTATGGGGAATTATTGAACTCATTATTGAAAAATAGTTGCGCGGAGCGTACATGTGGCACCCTAAAATGACAATGAGATGTAACTGGCATTTACACTCGCGTGTGAAGTTGATCGTGGTTACTTTCAGGGAAACAGATGTGGTTTATTACATTTCATAGCAAAAGTAATATCTCTAGTATAAGTAAGTTTACATTGATATGCCTTTATTAAAAGTGCATTACGTAAGTTTTTTGTTTATTTGTATATCCAATTAGAACATCACAGTTCGTCAAATATACGTACAGGAATAATAAAATCACTTCTTGATCTAGTGTTTTAGTAATGAAAATGAGACCTACGTATTTGATTAAAGTTGAAATCTATCAAAACCGTTATTAGTAAAGTGTCTATTATAAACGCGGTAATACCATTATACACCTGGAGGTATTATCTTATACTCATCAATACAATTACATACTTGAAGTATTATTTTATCTTTATCAATACAATCAAACACTTTGAGGAATTATCTTATCCTCAGCAATACAATTACATACCTTGAGGTATTATCTTATCCTCATCAAGTTGCTTCACAGCTTTGATGTCACAAATCACATGATGAAGCTTGATCCCTTTGAACACGCGAACATATTTAGCTCCTTGTTCAGTCTCTAGAAAACTGATATGGCGTTGTCTTGATTGAAAATAAGTATTTGCATCTTGAAGCAAGTCTTTCTTACTCCCTTGCCAACTAGTTTCAACTTTTAAAAACATCCACATCTTAGCAAGATTGTACACATCAACTTCTATTTGCATGACAAAAAGATTTGGAGATCCAATCACTTTCTCCATCAGATCAATACTGAAAAATGATTCGCACATCATATTCAATAGTAAAAGATTTTCATTTTAAAGTAGAAAAAATATATACCTCATATTCCTTAGTTGTTCAACAGAAGAGCTTGATGTTAACCTTCTTTCTAACCATTCCAGGCATTTGGATTCTACACAAGATTGACCATATTGTCTTCCAGCAGTGTAGAATCGACAAACTGACTC